>NC_047508.1:25304768-25332078 GCF_902827115.2 Pseudochaenichthys georgianus | reverse complement strand
GTGCATGCGTTGTAACAACTCATAATGAATCAGTCCACAGCCAGGGTAAAATGAACTAAAACTTCAGTTATTTCACCAAAATTAAATGACTTGAGAGAAATAAAACAATAATGTAAAGATGAAAAGCTCAAACAGCTCAATGTTGTATTATTTGTTTCATTTATTCTTAAATCTATGTATTATATGGTAATAATGAATAATAAAAAAAACGTAATGTATTGAACACATTCCAAACAAAGAAGATAAGACAGAACCAGACTCAGACATGAGGACTGGCTTATCTATAGCCAGTTGAGAAGCACTTGAGGTGCTTGGCTCTGTGAGGCCTGATGTACTTATAGGGTTCTGTTTTCTTCAAGGTTGTGTCTTCCTAGTCGAATGTACTTAATGTAAGTCGCTTTGGATAAAAGCGTCAGCTAACTGCAATGTAGTCAGACAGTAATTGAAACTTTTGCGCTGTTGCTGCAAAATGAAAACCTTGTTGATTGTCTGTTTCCAACTGGCCACTGGAATCAGATAATTGATATACGTTGAAGTTCAATTACAGTTTAAATATAGTTTAACATTCTTTATTAAACTGTTTCAAATTATTTCTAGTACAATTGGTCTATACAGACATTACTACAATCCTAATAGTTGTCAAATACTGAGCTTATGAACAATAGAGTAAAGGTCGCTGGTTAAGCCAGGATCAATATACTTGTTGAGGTTTTATTGTGCACATAATAAATGTGTTTAGATGAATTGAGCAATTTTTTTAAAGGAGTATAATGTTGCAATTTTTAAGATAAGTAATTGCAGTTCAAAGGTAGATGTTTTTTTTCTCCTTCTCTCGTTCACGAGCACACAAAATAAATCATAAACATTTCCAAATCCGAACAGACAGAGAAGTAAACTAAACTATTTTGCTCTTCATTTTTAAATGGGATTTTCCGCTACATAACAGAAGACTTAATACAGGACTTAAAGAACGTTTTAAAGACAAGTCATGGAGAGGTTTGCATTTTGGACGGAATCTCCCCTTTCCTCTGCTCCTAAAATCCTGCACCCGAGGTCAATCACAGGCGTGACCTTTGGAGGGGCAGAGAATCTGAGCAAGACCACAGAGCGACCATTGGGGGTTTTATGGCCTAAAGGCACAAAGAGGAACATCTGGCTACCCCCAAACAAACACACACACACACACACACACACACACACACACACACACACACACACACACACACACACACACACACACACACACACACACACACACACACACACACACACACACACACACACACACACACACACACACACACACACACACACACACACACACACACACACACACACACACACGTGTAAGTGATTTACAGTTACTAAATCAGCCTACTATCACCTAAAGAATATCTAGGATTAAAAGACTAATGTCACAGCAGGATCTGGAAAAACTTGTCCATGCCTTTATCTTCAGTAGACTGGACACTGCAATGGTGTCTTCACAGGTCTCACTAAAACATCTATTAGAAAGCTGCAGCTGATTCAGAACGCCGCTGCTCGAGTCCTCACTAACACTAAGAAAGTGGATCACATCACTCCTGTTCTGAAGTCTTTACACTGGCTTCCTGTGTGTCAAAGAATAGATTTCAAAATATTGCTGCTGGTTTATAAAGCACTGAATGGTTTAGGCCCAAAATACATTTCTGACCTCCTGCTAAATTATGAACCATCCAGATCTCTCAGGTCTTCAGGGACTGGTCAGCTTTCTGTCCCCAGAGTCAGAACCAAACATGGAGAAGCAGCGTTCAGTTATTATGCTTTTAATTGAACTAGTCATATTTTAGACCGCACTGTAACTTTTATCCATGTATTTGTCCTTTTAATGCTTATTTTATTAACTTTTCTTTTAATGCTTAATGTCTTTCATTTTTTGTAAGGCACTTTCAATTGCCTTGCGTTGAAAGGTGCTATATACATCTGATGGAGATGGATAGAGGCATTCATTTTAATTGTAGCAGTCAGTTTGTGGTTCTGGCAGCATTGTTGAGCATTTTTCATAGATGTGTTTTCATGCCTCTGTGTAAGGCTTAGTCTTTCTATCTGTATAGCCACTGGTGTAACTAAGTTCATAAACTCAACAGGGACTATACTTGAGCACTATTTTGAGATACTTGTACTTTATTTGATTTAAATGTTTTGCCACTTTATTCTTCTACTTCTACAGTTCAGAGGTACATGGTGTATTTCTACTCCGCTACATGTATTTCATACCTTCAGTTACTTTGCGGATCTGGATGAATTATGTGAAATATAATCAAGTGTTAAATCAGACTTTAGTTCCACCTGGAGTAAATCCACAAGCTACCCTGCAGTCTACAAAGTACTTCAGACTAGCTGCAGGTCTACCAGATCAATCATTATAAAACACATCATATATTATTCTGAAATGGACCAATCTGCACAACGACTACCTTTACTGTCGCTATTTCCACTATATTTTGATGAGAATACTTTTCTACTTTTACTTGAGTAACATTTGAATGCAGTACTCTTGCTGTAACGTAGTATTCCTACACTCTGGTACTTCTACTCAAGAACAAGAGTACTAAAGCTAACGTTAGCCGGAAAGGTTTTTCAGTTCGCTTCATGCTGAAAATGAAATAGGACCCCACGGTTTGATGATTGATAGGTGTGGGCTGTCTTCCATTTTTCACACACAGGACAGTGGGGGATATCCACCCTTATCCACAAATGTAAAGTAGTTCACACAGCCTTTTTCCTCTGTGAGGAGCAGCAGGTTCAGCTTCATTTAAATATGTCGTGTAGTAATACTGTCGATGGATTTATTTTTCATCTCAAGAGAGAATGTGTATTTTATGTTAGTATTTCAAAAAAATCCCCCCAGACAGCGCCGCTGCGGGGTTGGGTTTTCAGCATGTCAATTTTGTCACACAAATGTGCCTTTTTATTTCATACAGTTCCATTTGGATTGAGACAGAGAAATAATCCAAACCTCATGCGTGGCGTTTCACCGTCAAGGGGGCGAAATAGCCATCTGTATGTCAAATATGTCTTATATGTCTTAAATTACATGATGAATTGGAAATGGGGGACCCTGATGTAAACAAGACGAAAGTCTTTCTCTGGTCTGCATCCCCTTGACAATTGTATTTTTTGAGCTGTACTGTACCCAATATACAAGCTGTTAATAAACTTTCCAATCAATCAATCAATATGTAATTACATTTCAAATACTGATTTGAGCCCCACCACTGTATGAGTTAGCCCTACCATAGATTACCCAAAAAAAAAAAAAAAAAAAAATACTCAGGAGCTGATAAGTCAATTAATTGCTTATCATGACAGGCACACAATAAAACAGTGGAAACAAACATGTGTTTGACTTTCATTAGTGAATGAAACTGGGTGCCCTTTTATAGTCTGTGTCCAATATTGTGCATTTATATATATATTATATACATATCCTACATATATGCTAAGGTCCCGCTACTGACACGATAGCAGTCATTTCGTGCGCATGTGTGTAATTAAACCCATGATATTGAAATCTCAATCCAGCCAGGTACCCAGAGTTGGCAACCTTGCCCATGCCCCAAATAATATTTGTATTGCAGATCTACATGAATCACACAAACGACCTAGTTTGGATTCAAAAGGTGACAAGTTTGCATACCTGCTTGTCATCCATTTCATTACAGAGCTGGGAAAATGGTGTATTGATTAGATTCTGATCCGTGCAAGTCCTATTTTAACTGACTTTAGTTTCTAATATTAATGATAATTTGATTTCATCCCATAAGTAATTATTTAAATTAACTCAACATTTCACATGATGGATTAGTGTTCCACATTTCCCCACTAATTTCTTTTATGATTGAGCCACTGGTAAAGAGAGACATTGATGATCCTGTGTTCCGTTTGTTGTCTATGGCTTCGGACGGCTTCACTAAAAGTCACCCAGCTCTGCCCTACTACAGACAGGCTGTGTGCAGTCACAGAGATGCTATGGCTGCGCTACATGACATTAATGGTCTGGTCCGAGAATGGACACCATTTCCTGCTCCCAGAGAGAATGACATTCCTCAAACTGAACTTTACAGCCGTTGATACTGTCTCACATGGGTCTGCTCCCCCCACCGAGCCATGAACTGAAAGCTTGACGTCTGCTCTGAACACTTGGAAGCCTCCCTGTCACACCAGCTCCAAACCCTTGGGTCAGTCAGATGAGTCAAACGGCTTCACTTGGGCACAGGGGTCAGAAATATAATTCTCGTTACCACAGAGTGGGTTTGTTTGTTTTTTAAGGCTATCCATACTGCTATGCAGAGGATGCCTGCAGGTTGGCAAGCTGTGAAAAGCCCCTACCATTTTTAGTATAGGCCTGTTGTCAGGGGCCTGTTACTGTCTACTACATATATTCACATTATATAGACCATGAGGCTGCACGGAGCTTAGGCTAAAAATACAACCATTCTGTTCTGCTCTAAAGATTCAATTTATAGATTCTATATCAAAATAGTTTGTTCTTATTGTTTCCAATGATAACGTCACCTTAAGTGGAGGAATGCAAACCTGTTTTCAAATGTAAGGTTTTGAATTTGTTTGACATTTCTCAGTAAAGACACCCTCAGACGCCCACTATCATTCATGCTATGCCTTCAGTGGTGACTCAGATGTTAAGGGGGTTGAAGCTGTTCCTCCAAAATCAGAGATGCTTTGTTTTTGTTTGTTTTGTTTTTTTTTCAACAAAGGTGTGCATTTCCTGCATAATATATGGTTCTCACAATTGTTTTTGTTAGTTGCGCACAGCTGATACTGAGTTTTCTCGAGTGATGGATTATGACCTCTACCATGCTTACATGGACTCGTATGTTTTATTTCATATCTAACTGAAGTAAGAGACAATAGAGAGAGCTGTGGAGGAGAGAATAGAAAGAGAGAATAGAGAGAGAGAATAGAGATAGATGTGGAGGAGAGAATAGAGAGATGAGGATAAGAGAGGGATAGGAAAGAGAGAAGAGTTATTTGCAAGTTACGTGCTGATACTGAGTTTTCTCGATGAATAGCTTATAGACGATACCATGTTTAAATAGACTCCTACGTTGTTATTACATTATGTGACATATGTAAGAAAAGGGAGGGGAGAGTCAATTATATTTGAGTAATTGATCTCATATTGAAACATTCATTTCTCAAACCTATGTTTATGGAAGAGGAAATGTACTTCTGATAAACTAATCTTTTATCAAACGGTAAATGGTGAATTAATATAATATTTAGAATAATTGAGAACGGGTTATATCCACAGGGACTAGCTCACATTTAACTTAAAATAACATTTCTCTGCTTTGGACTGATGAGTATATGATTCTTGCATGTTAAATGACTAACACAAACCTTACATGTATGCATGTGCATGTGTCAGGAAGGCTCCCAAATAATTCTGAGGGGCCTATCGTATTTTTGTAATTGAATGATAATGTGCTAATCCATTACTTTGAGTTGTCTGCACTCAGGAAAACATCCCTATCAAGTGTTAACCCAATCACTAGGACAGCTCTGAAGGTCAAGGGTCAGAGAGAGAGGGTCACACCCTCTGGCTGCAGAGAGCACCCCCAGCCACGGGCAAGGAGGCACGAGGTCTTTCGAGATGAGAGGATTCTAATCTTCAACTTTCTGATGGGATGGGATGCTTCTTCATCTTTCTGCTCGGGGGGGGGGGCCAAACAGACAACTCTGCAGGACGAGCGATGGCTTCAGAGGCTCTATGGTTCTTGGAAGGGCAGATTTCTTCCTAACCTCTCCCATCACGGGGGGTGGCATCTGGATGTGCCACTTGGAATAGGCTCTGCTCTCAAGCAGATAGCAGAAGGAATGCAGGCAGATGAGCCTCTGGTTCACTGGGAGATCATAAAGTGCTCACTGAATGAGCCACAAAAAGCAGAGCAATTGGGGGGTTTGAAATATGGTGCTCTGGGGAAGAAGAGTTTTGAGCCAATCAGCACCTCAGTGCTAATCTACAGTATCGGGATGCCTTCACACACCAGACATTCTGTGTCATAAAGAGAGGAGGAGAACGAGTCAGGAGGACATGTTCTTCGAGCTCTTGTACAAAGATAACATTTGAATTGAATGACCAGATGATTACAGATGTACAATTAATGATTGTTTTTATATTTCCGATGAACAGATATGTGTTACATAGTGGTGACAAATATATTTTGTCAGATCAGATTACACTTTCACACTAAACAAATATATTTTGTCAGATCAGATTACACTTTCACACTATACAAAATAAATTAATTGATATTTTCAGATTGATAATGTATTGAACAATAAGATATTTCTAATATTATAACAGACAATGTTACTATCCTTAATCATTACCAGGTAAAATGTACAACGAGGAAACCAGATTACCAGGTTCCCAATCCAGGTGCTACTGCATGCTACATTTAGATAGAAAAACAAATGTTCTATCCACTCCACTTAAATACTCAGCAGGTGATGTAGATTTTTCAAAAAGGCCTTAAATCACTCCATTTAAACGAACTAAAACTAATTCTGCAGCAAGTTTAATGTTAGACTACGCACATGAACACAATATTAGCAACTGTTTGCTGTGCCAAAATATGCCAGAATCTATGCATTCTCCCATGTTTAGCCCAATTCCTTTCACGAAAGCTGGTTTAGTTAGCTGGACATAGCATCCAGAATTAGCGAGGAGGCTGAGGATTGGTACAACTTTTCCCCACAGACTCTGAGCAATCTTAACAGTACGAGGGCCTAGTCTCTCTCATTGTTGATACAGTAAATACAATTACCTGCCTGACGGTTTCACACGAATAGATGTTTTGACTTTTCTTTCCTCAGGTTGTTGAAATAAAATGCCTAACTTTTCCTTTTCAGATGTTAAACAAATGTATTTGAATAAAATGTATGTAGTAAAGTGCCTTACTCTTGAATAAGTGTATTGAAGTAAACGAAAAGTAATGCTAAAGATTGAGGACACTGTACCTTTACAGATTACAGATTGATCGATTCATCACTGTGAATTTATACCTTAACTGTGAATTTTTAACTGAATCCCTATTGATTCTGATTTTATACCTCAATTGGATTTCTTATAATCCTACATTCTAATTGTGTTTTAATTATGAATTGCCTTGAAGTAAATCTTTAAAGATGTAAGCTGAATTTGAATTTGTGTTTGATGAATGAGATTAACTGAGGGATAAATGATAAAAGATCTTGTTTTTGAAACATATATTTTACTATTATATTTTTGTATTGTATATGTGTTATTATTGTGCTTTTTGACAAAAGAAATCAAACACTGAAGAAAGATGATTTTTCTATTATGGTTGTCTGTATCAACCATTGTGATTGGCTGTTCCAATCTTATTCTGTTTTTGATGTAATTAATGTAATGAGGAATCCACCCAACTCTGAGGACGTTTTATTTGATTCAAGTAGTGACTGAAAATATTCTTAGACTAATGTTAATTGGTTATCAATGAATTGATAAAAGCGTGGATCTGTGAAGGAAATATTTTGTTTATGTGTTTGTACCAAAAAGCATTTTGTGTTTCACATAGGTCTGCCATAACTTAGAGCAGGGGTTTAAAGGTTTAAAGGTTAAAGGGTTAAAGGTTCCGCTTTCCTGTTGGGGGACTGTGACTAACTGCCAGAGGACTTTAACAGACTGTCTTTGTCTCTGAATCCATGTGTTTTTGTGATTATCGATCAGAAGACGCGCGAAATAGAGGCCCCTCCCGGATTCTCCGGTAGATCGTCTGTGTTTTCTGTGTAATGCTTCAGTGAGTTGGAGGGTTTTCTCATGGCATGTTGTGTAAACGCTTTGAGCTCACTCACGGCCGTTGGCTCTCATTAAACTCAGTGTTTGATATAAAGCGGACTCTAGCCTCCATTCCTTCCATCTACATTGCTGAAAAGAAAATCTCTCTCACACTGCTAGAACCAGTTCCTTCAGCAAACACTGTGGCGGTTAGCAGTGAGGAGGATGATGGTTACCTTTCTAGTTTGGGGTATTTACAATTAATAAACAGTAACAATCACTTCACTTCAGATATAAAACAAAATATGTTGTCTTCTTTTTGTTATTTGCTTCAAATACATGCAGATGTTCTGACACCATAGCAACAGCTATAGGCAGGGCTGCACATAACTGGTGCGGAGGTGCGCATGCGCACCCCCCGCCAAAAAAGGAGCGCCGGATCATTTGAAAAAAGGCGCATTTGCGCACCAACATTGAGAGAGGGAGAGAGAGAGAAAAAAGAAATGAGAGAAGAGAGAGATAGAAAAGAGAGAAGAGAGAGAGATATGTGTTGCATAAGAACTGTTAAGATAGCAGGGTTTCCCAAACATCGACTTTACTTGGGCGGGCCGCCCAGGTATATTAACGGCCACCAAAGTATAATTTGCGAGCCATTTAGGTTTCATTTTTTTAATCTGTCCGTGAGCACGACGGCATCTGAGATCCCTCGCTCTACCCCTCGCTATCGCGTGAAGGGTCTGCTTTATGCACTCCGCACAGTAACCCTGCTGCGAGACTCCGGCGAACAGTTCATGAGAGTGCTCACTAGCGCACCTCCCCCCGTTCATAAAGTCAAGTACCCCTCAAAAGGTCCGGTTTATTTCATTTTAAGGATGAACACCAAGCAACATCTCCAGGTGCTCCTTTGAGAACCAGGGCAAAAAGGTTATGTGCACCCCTGGCTATAGGACATATTTAGCTTCTCAGCACCATGGACAGCGCCACTGTAAAAACACCCAGGCAACACACTACAGCGAGATAGAAACATGTTGCAGTGGGACAGTATGAGTGCACAGTATGTACGTGTGTGTGTGTGTGTGTGTGTGTGTGTGTGTGTGTGTGTGTGTGTGTGTGTGTGTGTGTGTGTGTGTGTGTGTGTGTGTGTGTGTGTGTGTGTGTGTGTGTGTGTGTGTGTGTGTGTGTGTGTGTGTGTGTGTGTGTGTGTGTGTGTGTGTGTGTGTGTGTGTGTGTGTGTGTGTGTGCATGAAGAGGCCTTACCTAGCCGCGGGTCAAACTGCCTCATCTGAACTTCTTCCACATAGTCTGCTGGAAACCATCCTGTCCTCCCTTTGACGGTGCCTTCCCAGAATCCTCCTTCCCCTATACTCAGCACTGAAAAGAGAAAAATAATATTGTCAAACATTGAAATAAAACTTTCTTAGTTGTCATTATTGTGAGGTTGTGGAGCCTTGAAAAAGAGACAAAGGACAAAGTGAGATATTTAGGTCTCCATTGTTCGGGTGCGTGTACACAGAGGGAGACATTTTACACACGTTACCCAGATAAAAGACAGAAATAACTGTAATCGGAATAAAATGGTCCGTAGTTTATGAACCATACCAAGGTGCTTTGACAACATAGGATGTATTCTGTTTTGAATTAGAAAAATAAAGTGAAAGAAAGACTTAATATTAAAGGGACAGAGTTGAGGGAAAAAACATTAAGGTCAACAAGAAAAAGAAAAGGGGAGAGAGAGCTACTGTAGAAGGCGGTGAGGAGAAGGAGAGAGATTCCTTCTAAGCTCCGCTGTGGTAATTAGAGATGAATGTATAGTTGATATTGATCTTCCCTGCAGGACTGAGCCAGAACGCTCATTTCTACAACACTCATCCATTATCTCTCTCACACACACACACACACACACACACACACACACACACACACACACACACACACACACACACACACACACACACACACACACACACACACACACACACACACACACACACACACACACACACACACACACACACACACACACACACACACACACACACACACACACACACACACACACACACACACACACACACACACACACACACACACACACACACACACACACACACACACACACACACACACCCCCCCCTTAGAGATCACCAGCTGGCGCTGAAGCTTTGCCTGAGCGAGCTCTTCTTCTAAACCGGTTGCTAGGTTACGACAGTATGATGTTGCAGCCAGAAGACAGCCTGCTAAATGATGCAGTCTACTTCCTCCAAACTATTTTCTCCTCCAGCATGGGGACATGTCACGGTGATGTCACCGGAGGCACTATGGGTAGCGGTCAGCTGAACTTCAAAGTTCAAATATCAGCCATTCACACTTGCTGCATAGTGTTACAAATATATTTCTTAAATACTTTCTACTACACTGTGCCCACATCTTACTACCCCTAAAGTCTATTCACATCCTGCGCAGACACAAACATGTGTGAGGCTAGGCAGGATTGTGTTTTAGGACAACTGTGTGTTTCAATAGAATATAATTCAATAATACAAATATCCTGGTGGGTCACAAGTCTGTGTTCCCTCAGTGCACCCCTGTTAGCTTGCCTCTGCCCGGCTATACATCCACTAGCTAACAGAGAAGTGGCTTGCAAAAGGGGAGAACGGCGGTTTATCGACTTCCAGCTGTAAAAAAACAGGACACTCAGCACACAGAGGATACATGGACTGATCCCTCTCTTTGATCGTAGCTTAACACAACTTTACCCAGCCCGTCTCCTGAGAATAGTCTCTTTATTTCCCTGTTCAAACCCTTTATTCTCTCTCTCTCCCCCTCTCTCTGCTCAACATGACTTTCTCTCCCAGTCTCCTTCACTGTTTTTCTGAATGATTTCTTAGTCCTCTCTCCATCCCATCATTCGTACCTGTCGCTGTGTCTGTCGGTACTGTAATGGTGTCCCTGAAGCAGTGCTCTCTGTTCCCCATTGACAGAAATGAAAGAAAAGGTGAGACCTCTGATTGATCTTCCAGGCCACCCTCGCTCACTTCCCTCACTCCTGGCCTTATCACCCCACTACCAATCCATTTCTGGTCCCTGACACCCACACCTGACAATGTGGACGGAACTGACCATCTAAGAAAGCAAGCAAAAGCCACCGTCTCGTCTAAGAGATCTATCTACAACTATACACCGTGGACTGTTCTGCCTCACACACACACACACACACACACACACACACACACACACACACACACACACACACACACACACACACACACACACACACACACACACACACACACACACACACACACACACACACACACACACACACACACACACACACACACACACACACACACACACACACACACACAAAAATCACCCCAAGGTTTTTTGTTGCATAATAGGCTTTATAATCCTCACATTTCCCTCAGCGTCTGATAGCAGAGAGTCTGCATAACACTGAAAATGAAACAGACCAAAAAGAGAATGTCCCTGCTGCTGTAACAGTAAAACAGTATTATTTGTGGCTGAATGATGGTGTTAACTGATTCTTTGTGTCTACTTGTACATGTATTGGCTTTCTTCTGTATCTTGCTAAAGCAGAAACATATAGCCTGAAACGCATATAAGGCCACACAGCAAAAAGGCATGCATGCATGTACCTGTAAAATGCCCTTACAGGTACTTCCCCGCTGGGTCAGTAGCCTGTACATTACACTGCCACTCTGTTTTTGTACTTGCCAAAAATGTGTTGGCATGACAACTGTGGCTTTTAATCAGATGAAGGCTCACCAGAGCCAAGTGGCGGGAAGGAAATCAAACAATGCATGTCTGTGCAGGAGGATTTATAATATGTGCGCCATGTTGATGTTTACGTCCGACCAGATTGCTCTGGGACCACGGCCATGTGTGAAGCTTAAGGTGTGGATATGAGTGGGAATGGCCAGTAGAGTTTATGCGGTTTGAGCTTAAGATCAGGTATTACTCCTCAATCTCCTCATGCCACATCACAGTCTGTCAGGGCATGTTGACGCCACACATACAGTATGGTGGTGGATCCTTGAAGAGATTAAATGGCCCAGCAAGATGTTGATGAGGGAATTCTTTAACCAATAAAAAACCCAAAAGTCGAATTTAAATGTAGAAGGGCAGGCAAGGGCAGTTCAGTTGTGTTTGCAAGTACCTGATGTAGATACTGAAGGGCCATTTCATCTTTAACTTAATTTAAGAGTTTTTGGAAATAGGACAAACTCTCAAGAAATGGATACCTTTGGTAAAATGAAGAATGCAATTTTCGAATGGACGCCTCCTGTCTGAATAATGATGTTGATAAACAATGAGTGACAGCTGAAATCTAAAGTAGATGGGATTGAGCATTATGCATACACTGGTGACTGTCTTTTGATATTTCCTTCAATGCAAAACAATGAATGGCATTTGTTCTAATCTCTATGGAGGTCTATTGGGGCTAGGGTTGCAAAGGGGCAAAACATTTCCGGAAAGTTTCCATGGGAAGTTAAGCATTTCAACAGATTTTTTTATTTTTTTTAAGTAGAACAGAACAAGTTTAAATTATTTTATTGAACAATTATTTGTTTCATTGAAGAACGAAAACAGGAATGTTGGGTTATTACTCATCCCCCCCAACCTCACTCATTAAAAAACGAACAAAAATGCACCCCCCATCCTAAAATCCCCACAAAGTCCCATTCAAAATGTTAAATGCAAAGAGCCCTTCTCCCTCCAAAATGTCCCATTAAACATACAAATCTTCCTTCAAGCGATCCTCTGCATTGTTGCTAAAGCCTTTCAGTCAATAGGCTCTTCCTGGGCCTCATCAACATCACACTCTTCCTCTTCCTCTGCAGTGTCACTGTCCAGCCTTGTTGAGGATGGCTCTGTGTCCGGCTCAGAGAGCCTTAGGTTTGCCCGAATGCCAACCAGTTTTTCCACTCTCACATTTGTGAGCCTGTTGGGAACCTTTGTGTGGTCTCAATAGCCATGCAGTAAGCAGTGTGCTATGGCATGGATATTCAAGTGTACTTGAATGGCATCCGTTTGTTTTAGTCAAGATTATGCTAAAATATACTTTCCCCAACTATATTGAAGTTCCCTATGAAGAGCCAACCTTCAATTTTGAAAATTCCCAGTTTATTCCCATACATTCCAGTTTATTCCCGTTAATTCCCATGGAAAGTTTCCATCTTTGAAAATTCCCGGAATTTTGCAACCCTAATTGGGGCTTAACTAAACAACCGTTCCGTGCACAAGGCAATCAACACCTCAGCTGGACACCAGGCCATTTCTCCACTGTATCACGAGGAGCAGTGACCTGCCATGCCGATTCATAATCACCTCCACAGGCAAACTAATGGGTGCAAACTCACAGCATATGTTGACATGCATTCATACACAGTCATGAAACACATGCACTCTTATCCAAATGGACACACACCATGGCCGCTTTATTATGTACGCAAACAGTAGAAGCATATTGTTCCTTTAGAACAGCATACATTTGTCTAGTTATGATTCTGCAAGCTGCTGGATGCATTGAGGGGAAATGTTGTAAATTGTGGAGATGAATGTGTTTTAACAGCTGCAGTCATGTTGATACCCAACCTGTCCATACCAACGATGCTCAGGAACACTGAAACAATGAAAATCCACTGATGTTTTTCCTTAAAGACATTCTAATTCTGCCAATGTTTACCAAAGAAAAAACAAACAAAACAACATTCCCACACCATCGCTGCCACGACCAGCTTGTGGTGTTTACACTGAACAGGATGGCTCCATGGATTCATGCTGCTTGGGCCAAATCCTGATTCTTTTATCAGCGTAATGCAAAACAGATCGGGATGCGACACTCTTTATTGAACCAGCTTTGTTGTTTGTGTAGTTTCTAACACATATCACAATTTGAACAACATTGTCTGAATCCCCCCGATCTTAACAAAGGTGGGGGCATACCGTCAACAGTGTTCTTTTAACTGTCTATACAGTTAAATAAATCAATGCCAGTGCACCAACATACTCACATTTGTATCCTTTCACAAACTACAAAAAGCCCAGAATAACAAATAAACATACTGTGCAAAACAGGTCGTCTCTTCGGTGACACAGCTCAACATACTGTATTTTTAGCCTCGTAGAAATCAAATAAATGACATCTTACTGGGCCATTAACAAAGTATTCTGGAACTTATATAGAAATAACATACAAACGAAGCATGAAACGTGAACAGAAAGGAGAGTAGCACACCACAGAGCCCCCGACAATGAAACAAAGGGAAAGGTTGCGACAGAAGTAGCACTGCATTCAGCAATGACAAAGAGAGATGAGAGCCAGCTAAAGACAGACACCAGCTGACAAAGGGAACGAGCTATGTTTCAACAGCCGCCCAGTTATTCTGGTCGAAATTCTGCTACAGTATTGTTCTATGCGTGTATTGGTGTGTGTGTGTGTGTGTGTGTGTGTGTGTGTGTGTGTGTGTGTGTGTGTGTGTGTGTGTGTGTGTGTGTGTGTGTGTGTGTGTGTGTGTGTGTGTGTGTGTGTGTGTGTGTGTGTGTGTGTGTGTGTGTGTGTGTTATGTCTGAGTTTTGCCCTTGGTTCAGTCAGTCACGGTTCCTGGTTTAAAAATAGCATCAGTGAGGATGCAGAGCTATTTATACTCTTCACACACCCAGCCCGCAAGCTCCAATGCGCTTCTGCTCGAGTGTGTGTGTGTGTGTGTGTGTGTGTGTGTGTGTGTGTGTGTGTGTGTGTGTGTGTGTGTGTGTGTGTGTGTGTGTGTGTGTGTGTGTGTGTGTGTGTGTGTGTGTGTGTGTGTGTGTGTGTGTGTGTGTGTGTGTGTGTGTGTGTGTGTGTGTGTGTGTGTGTGTGTGTGTGTGTGTGTGTGTGTGTATATTTGCTGTTTTGCTTCTAGCCGAGTCATTCATTTTCTTTCTCCTCACATCTTTCTCTGTATAGGCAACCAACACACATGCATGGACTCATTCAACGTGAAGAAAGACAGAATGAATGAATGCATTAATGGGTGACAGCTGGTGAGGAACAGAGCAGACTTTTGAAAACACAAACATATTTTAAACAGTTAACAGTGTGTGCGTCAAACTCCTGCAGAAACAGACACTAAAGGATGCAGCTGTTCTGAGAGGCTGATGGCTTCCTGCCACAGATGCACTCTCACACTGATTCAGACAGGGATGTAATGGAAGACTTGCCAAACCAAAATACAACTTGATCTTCAGAAAATTCCACAAAAGGCTTTCTTTCTTACATTTGCTGCAAGACACAAAGAGAAACTGAACATCTGATGTAATTGTACACATATCCAATGAAATTCCATTGGGTGCAGCAATATTAACTCAGGAAAATAATGTGTTTTAGTGATACAAAAAACATCTGTGCAACTATTTGAGGCCCAAATGCTGATTTAAATAGATGCTGCTATTGTTATGTGCTCAGACAATCAAGCTCTTAAATGCGTCTCTCTAACATGCTTTTCTTAATGCTATTCGTTTGAATGCTTATCAAAAATGATCCTTCTCTTGCCATTTTTTATTTCCCAATATCCCTTTTTCAGCTGTGGTCTTAAGGCAGACATACATTTGTGCAGCTATATATTAAAAATAATCACATTTAAAGTGGAATGTATATTTTCTACAGACATATTTCTCTGTTGCATAATGTAGTCCCAGCAGTAGAGAGAAACAGTGGGACAGATTGAAGAGATATCAGCAATTAGCAAGCTACCTGGCAGAAACACCGGGTAGCTTGTTCTACTAGTGGCAGCATCCACTGGAACATTTAAATAGTTGTAAGCATAAGCTGTCTGACAAAAAACATGCTCTTGTTATTTGTGTACCACTCTGTTGCTGCTCACTGCTGCTCACTCCATGCCCAGTGCTCTGCTTCTCAGTGTTTGTCTTTGTCTCTTTAGCATTAAGTAAAAAAAACAGCATTCTACCCAATAATGAGAGGATATGTAAAAGTCACATAAACCAAAACCTCAGCATCAATTTCAAAAAACAAACGGTTTGGAATTGAAGTTAAAAATGATAAGGCTATCTCAAGTCTTAAGAGCAAAGATAGCTATTTCAAACAAATGAAGATGTCAGTGACCCCAGCTGTCATCTTGACCCCTGAGCTCCGACAACTACATATGGGGAATCCACTATTCTCTATTAAAACACCTTGCTACGATGATTGACTGAAAAGCAATTTAAAGCACTATTGCGCGTGTTTGCATGTGATATACAGTAAGTGTAATGTAATGTGAAAGAAGGACTTGCTGAGTAAGGCTTTTCTGAATAGAGTAAGTCTATATCTCAGCCGTGTGTGTGTGTGTGTGTGTGTGTGTGTGTGTGTGTGTGTGTGTGTGTGTGTGTGTGTGTGTGTGTGTGTGTGTGTGTGTGTGTGTGTGTGTGTGTGTGTGTGTGTGTGTGTGTGTGTGTGTGTGTGTGTGTGTTTGACATAAAGCGTGTGAAGGTGAGAGTGGAGAGCATTCCAATAACCAGAGTGGAGCTGTTATTAGATTTGGATCCCTGCACTCTTTATTAAACAAGAGGGATGAAACCCGAGACATGCTAACACACGCCCACACCCCCACCCACCCACACACACACACACCCCCACACACACACCCCCCCACACACACACCCCCCCCCAGCCACCCACCCACACACACACACACACACACACACACACACACACACACACACACACACACACACACACACACACACACACACACACACACACACACACACACACACACACACACACACACACACACACACACACACACACACACACACACACACACACACACACACACACACACACACACACACACACACACACACACACACACACACACACACACACACACACACACACGAGGAGGAAAGGGGATGTCTATGCACAGTAGTGTATCAGGGATGTTCATTGTTGCCTGTAATATAGGATTGTAAGAACACTTGCTAATGCTCTGGAGGGAGAACGATGACACATGGAACCATAGATTGAGTATTATATAGCATATCAGTCAAAAACAGAAGAGATAAGTAGAAAAGAAAATTAAGTTTAATGAAAAGGATGGGGGTGGACATGGAATAGGAGAAGGAGAGGTGGCAATGAAAGAAGGTGATGTGGAAAAGGGCTAGTGGATACAAGACTGAATGAAGTAGAGGCTATACAAGAGAAGGCAGAGGGACAGTGACATGCTCTGAGTCAGATGTGTGCTGAGGTTTGCTGCATGCACGTCCTCACAGGACTTCTTTAGCTTCGAAGAGCGCGAAGGAGTGGTGCAGTATCTGGCTAATCAGTATTCAACTAAGAGAGAGGTGGGGGGGGGGGGTAAAGGGAGAGAGAGGTTGTGATCTGTAAGACATAAAGACTTGACAAAATTAGTCATAAAACAAATGAGAACAAAAAGAAATGTCTGCTTTTATGAATGACAGGAGAGTCAGACGAAGGGCTGGAGCAAAGGAAGACGACTACAGACAAAAAGAGAAAAACCGAGGAAGGTGGAAGTGTTGTAAATGACAGTGGGAGGAGGCGGAGGAATAGAGGAGGGAGGAAAACTCCAAGGCTGACTCAGAGGGATCCCTCTGCTCTTCTCATATCCTCCCTCCCACCGAGGCTGAAAGGAAGCTACATGACATTCACTTGTCTTTCATTCTTACTTTCTTTTTATGCCATTTCTCATTCTTTCTCTGCCTCTGTGTCCACCCTCAGGTGCATACTGAATTATAACCCCTACTACCTAATAGTTACCTTCTGTCTGCTACTCTTACTTCAGGGCAATACCACACACAAGCTCGACTCTGATTGCAAAGACAAATACACACAAACAGAACATGGTTGAGTTCTCCATCATCGATTAGCTGTAAACCAACTATTGATTGCCTCTTGATTGTTAATAGATCAGTGATAGATTGTT
Source organism: Pseudochaenichthys georgianus (assembly GCF_902827115.2). Lineage (NCBI taxonomy): Eukaryota > Metazoa > Chordata > Actinopteri > Perciformes > Channichthyidae > Pseudochaenichthys > Pseudochaenichthys georgianus. Next base: position 25,314,324 of record NC_047508.1, on the reverse strand, counting down.
TGTTGTTGGCTCATTAATCAAACACCTAATCTTTTGATTGATTGTCAGAGTGACACATACATTATAGGGTTTATGCTGTGATAAATGAACATGCTGTAATGAGCTGACAACCGCCCATGTGCCATCCTCCGCTGCATATTATTATATGACAGAAATGCCTGTTGTTGGTGAAACTGCATGTGTCTGCATGGAAGTGTTGGGGAGGGTAAGGACCTGACCTTTACACATGCAATTTCAGAGCAACGACTGCGAAGTAGGTTGGCACTGTGCAGGACAGAAAAGTCCTGTTGTTAACATCCATCTGGAGTCACTCAGTCAGTCAGCGCTGACCTCAATTGTAAAGCAAAAGCATCATCAGTGATGCTGTTTAATATGTATCTGCGTCAGTCAATGGCTTCTGTTTATACAGCAGCTTTCCTGTTCATGTTTATTCATAAACTGATTAACTCTGCAACTGGTGACTATGATTAGCATGTTGTGTGTGGCCTCAACTCAGTAAATGTTTGGTATGTTAGTTAAGCATGGGTTTACATTTCAATGACTCAAAGATACTGTGAGGGATCACCGTATAGGCATGAAAAACAAAATGATGAAAAAACCCCAGAGAGGATGAGAGTGTTATCGTAGGACAGGTGGTGTGTTCAGCAGGGAGCAGGTAGGTGCGTGGGCGGGACTTTGCACCCCACTGCTACTCTGATTGGACAGCTAGAAGGTTAGCTGTGACATCAACGTCCTTGCCTTGGGCTTGTGACTGTGTCCAGTAGCAATAAAATACACACACACACATTTTGAAACATAGTGAATGACCGATGAGTGAAATCTGCTTTCAAATTGACTAGCCTCAGGTCCATACTGTGATCATATTAATTTCTCATGGGGAATATAGGACACACACACACACACACACACACACACACACACACACACACACACACACACACACACACACACACACACACACACACACACACACACACACACACACACACACACACACACACACACACACACACACACACACACACACACACACACACACACACACACACACACACACACACACACACACACACACACACACACACACACACACACACTTCTCTTCTATGCAGACCGCATTATGTGGGGGTTAGTGAGGGGCATGAGGACATACTATGAAAAGACTATGTTTGTCTATACATGTTTATTCATCTTTCCTGTAGCTTTACCTTTCATATCTATGGATCATATTTAAGGAGAGAAAGCAGTGTTGCGTTACGGATAGTAAGCATGTGTAATTGGTGAAAACATAACGATTTTGATAAGAAACAGCTCAAAAATGTCATACGGTGTACCACGGATGCTATTGTTTAAGGAAGGTTCAGCACTTTTAACCTAAGGCAAAACCATTTTTGTATTTAACAATGCATGTGTTTTCACGCTCTCTTTAGCGTATGCAGCTATTGTTTGAATATAAAAAATCCTGGTGGTCACAGGAATTGTGACACTTTTTCAAAGCAAAAATAGTTAAGTTAGAAATTACTTTCTGCCCCCTAGACATTTCTTTATCTGACAGTATACCTATAAAAGGATGTGACCATTGAAAAACTCATGTAAACAAACCTTGGCCAAAACAAATCTTCACTTGTTCATCATTAACTTATTCAATTTGTTTCATACTTGTTAATCATTAACTGTGCAATCCATTTATAAATTGATTTTGGCTTTTAAGTGCCATCATTAGAATCATATAAAGAATCATGTTGACAGATCAGTAGGGCTTTTTTTCCTTTGAAATTCATACGACTCAAAACCACCCAAAACATTTAGTAGCTAAGAATCAAATACTATAAAGATCTTCGCTTTAATGCTATATGGTATTTACCATCTGACTCCAGACAGTCATTAACATTTAAAGGGTTGTCATACTGCAACTTTAAATGTATCAAAATCCCTGATATGAGCTGAAACATGGTGTAACTAATGTAAGTTAGGTCTCACATGTGTAAATTCACTTGAAATGTATGAAAATGTAAATGTACATGTTTGTGCGCATCGGTATAAGAGATAGAAAGAGACAGACGGGCAGAACAAGGGCAGAGAAACACAGAGAAACATTTCTTCCATATGTGCCTCAGATATTAGGCCAGCTGGATTCTGAATACTTGAAGAATGCTGTTTATCTAACTTGTGGGAGGCAATTACTTACACTGTCCTGCTCGAAAACACAGAGGCACATGCAGACAAACACTAACACATTTTCACAAATATGCACACCACATACACACTTCATGAACCGAATAACAATGACTAGATGCTTGTTCTTGCACAAAACAGAAATACCACACACACACACAGTGTGGAAGCATACACTTCATGTTATTACCAGACGGAGAGGAAGTCTAATTAATTAATTAATTAATTCCAAGCTCACTGTGGGAAGGTAACAATAATATTTAGTCTAAATTCATCACTTAGCACAATCCAACCTGATTTTACTCACTAAAGGCATCATTTGATCATTATTTTAGTCTTAAGAATAGCAAGCTTTGTGGTAAAAAATGCAGTGTCCATTTGTAAAATGAACCGGCTTTTTGCCTTGTTCAAAACAAGCATTTACATCGGTGTACATATATGGGTAGGTGCGACTGAGGAGACCCAGGTACAAAGAGAAGCATACCTGCAATTATTTCAGCAGAAAGCTTTTGCAGTTATACGCATGTGATCAGCATGCCAGCAGAAGTAAATGGATGAGGAACTGTGTGTGTTCCCAGAGATCATTACAGCATTAACAGCTGCTTTCTGGGCCTGTGTGAAGTTGGAACTGGAATAATCCAATAATACCTACTTTATATATATATATGTGTGTTTGTGTCGGTATAGCTAGTTCAGGTATCCTCCACTGCCCATAGCAGTGTTAATATTCTACACACACTTGGTGCGGTCCAACCTCATTAATCATGTTTGTGAATGTCTAATCTCAACGTTACTTGCGCCGGTTTCATTTTCATGGCTGTCTGCAAGATTTATAATGGCGTTTGGAGAAGGTGTATGTGGTGTGTGTGTGTGCGCGTTTGTGTGTGTGAGATGTGATACATTGTTACGGAAGCATGCTCTTAAATGTGACACCTTGTTGAGGAGAAGAATGTACTGAAAGTGCAGTTAATGCTCCCAGCGGGGTTACCAGCATGTTGATACACACATCGGTTCCTTTGAATATCTTTTAGTTTTCCTGTATGTCACAATTGAACCTGCAGTTTGGTGTGTGTTTAAGAGCAAGTGTGTATACTGTATGGCTGCGGATGTGTTTGTATCTGGAAGAGTGATCACAAGTGTCCAAAAAGCTTGACCAGGTAACGGTGGCATGTGTCCCTGTGCGTTACCATGGTGACAGTAAGTGGCCTTTCAAGAGATGTCCATCCAGATGATGAGATCAGATTACATCAATGAAGGGGACGAGTGGAAACAAACACAGGGGTGAGCAGGGGAATGAGTATAGAGACAGGATGCAAGAGGGGTGGGGGGATGGGTGAGCTGTTAATGGAGTGTACCAAAGGGATAATCAAATACACACACAGCTGCAACAGGATACACACATGTACACACAGACAGACCACAACATCCGATCATCCGGGAAACATCCACATTTCTTTGTAACGCAATCAGGGACACACTATTGAGCTCACCTAAAACAAAATGTGTATTGTTGATTCATCTGAACATTATTTTCTAGATTAATCAAATTATTTTTGGCCTTCAAGTTCAAGGTAATGCTTTTAAATATCTAAAAGAAAATATCCATATATCAAAAACTGAAAACGTAATTTTTACGTGTTCAGTTTTTGATATATGGTTATTTTCTTTCAATCAATCAATCAATGTTTATTTATATAGCCCAATATCACAAATGTTACATTTGTCTCAGTGGTCTTCACAGTGTGTACAGAATATCAGTATGACAATACGACACCCTCTGTCCTTAGACCCTCACATCGTACAAGGAAAAACTTCCAAAGAAAACCCAGTTTAAAGGGAAAAATGGGAGAAACCTCAGGGAGAGCAACAGAGGAGGGATCCCTCTCCCAGGACGGACAGACGTGCAATAGATGCCGTGTGTAAATTGAAAAGATAATACATTTGCAACATAGGTACATTTTCTTTCTTTTAATTGCCATCTTTGCATACAAAATATTGATTATAGATGATCATAATAGTTAATTATTCATTTGTGGATTGACTAATCAATTAGTCGACCAATCTTCCCACCTGTAGCACGCACCAACACACACAAATACATACCCTCAAACACACCATCGTATCAAGTGCACGCTGGTTCTGTGGTGCAGTGGCAGCCATTGAGTGAGGAAGGACAAACCGTCATTAACTGAGACTAAGAGAGTGTGCTTGGAGAGCTGGATGTGGATGACCCTAAATGGCGGACAGCGGGGCTGTTTGTCTAGACGAAGGCTGTCGAGAGACATTGATCTCAGACAGCTGACCAATGGACTGACAATCACTGAGATAAGACTGGGAGCTTTTCCAAGCTGTTTTTCAGTGGAGCAGAAATTGGTGGATACATTTTTTTCTCATGGGAACCTTAGTATTTTATTTAATTATTAAAACCAAGCAGACATTTAAGGCTAATCTAGTGTGGTTTACTAAACAGTGTGTGCTTCTATCAGTGCTAGACTAATGAAGGAAGAAAATGTGATATTATCTCAATCTTACATGTATGTTTTTATCTTTGTTCACATCGTGGATTAAAGCTGTGAACTTTCAATAAACCTGAAGATTCTCAATGAAGTCCCTTAATTTGCTGTTACAGAAGAGCAAATAATTGTGTCAATGATTTACCGGTTAACACATTGTCATCCTTATTTCTGATTTAAAAAGAAAAAATATAATTTTACCGTCAAGTTCCTCATCATCATCACCATCACTTATGTCTATGGCACAATCTTCATCGTCCTCAGTATACGAGATGTCAGCTATAAGTCACCACACAAATGAATACATAATTGATAAACAAGTATTTCAATTAAATACGTCTTGGCTTTCTACAGTTAAGTTACTAACACTATCCCACCACAACACACATGATAATATTACTACTATATGCTGACCACAAAAGATTTGAGTACTACTTAATCTGCAAGTCAATGTTTGAGAGGGCAAGGGAGGATAGAACCATGAGTGTTATAGGCTATTAAAACGTAATATTTCATACAGGAAAAGGGATTTCTACACTTGTCAGCATCAAACCTTCTCGCTCACGTTTGGCAGTCCCTGAGTTTAAACTTAAACTGATAGCAGAGTGTCATTTGTGCTTTGTGCTTTCTTTAGTTTGAGTCTAATATGTGGTATGGTTTACTGTGACTAATCCATATGGGATTAAATAAACTAAAAATCCTAATCCTAATAGTAGTAATAATAATAACAACAACAACAACAAAGGTATACAAGAACACAATATTTACAGTGCAGATCCTCTCAACCTCAAGTGCTTTAAAGTTGCCAAAACAGCTGGAGCAAATTGAGAGGCCAGACTCCTTCGTTTGTGTGCTCTTTCAAATCTTTTGTCATCAATATATAACTCTACATTGCTACAGCACCCATTACAGTACATACTACTAATTTCAGCTCACTTTAATGAACCAAGTTAAAATCACAAAACCAAGTCTTACGAGTTAAAACTACTTTGACATAAATCAAATGCTATGAAGGTTTTTGCTATAACGCTTCAGTATATTGTATTTACCATCTGAGTCCAGACATTCATCCGCTACTACGAGAAGTAGACAAGAAATCATCATATTGTGCATTTCATAAATATTCAAGAAAAATATCAAATCAAAAAGGAACAGCTACTAACACACTTAACAGGGATTGTGCTACAGTCTACTGCTGACAACTAAAGTATGTCTCCATGAGAATAAAAATGGTCTTCATTAAACTACACAGTGGGACACATCTATTTCTGTAAGACTTATAATTTCCCTCGCCTCAACCTCCAATCTGCCATACTACCAGGGTAGTTAATACACAGTTATGGTGATGCATATGCAAGCATGGACGCTAACAGACATCACACACACAGACATTTAGTGAGATTTACCCAGTCTGATCTCATCACACTCCTCTGGTATGGCTAGTGATACACAAGGGTGTGAAGACATTAACAGGAATCAAGATGTCAGTGTTTGAGTGACACACACACACACACACACACACACACACACACACACACACACACACACACACACACACACACACACACACACACACACACACACACACACACACACACACACGTTCAACAAGCAGTAGAAATCCATGACGTATTTCTCATATATTCTAGGACTACGGAAGTATAGTGGATGCAACACAGTAATGGCTATGATGGTCAGTGGTGCATATCACAGCCAGATGGTTTACTTGGCTCGGTCATGGTGCTGGCAGCCATGCGACTGGAAGCTTGTTTCCGGCATGGCCAACATGAAAGAACGGCAAAATACTGTGTGTTCACATTAGTGGCAGGGTTATGGATTCAGCTGCACCGACAGAAAAGCCGGTGACAGCAGATTCATTCAGGAGATGGAGGCACACTGGCTGCTGTTGAGTCATCACATTTCCGATAACATTTGTGTCAACATCAGTATGCATCACTGTTTCAGACAATACTGTATCATTCAGAAAAAACATGAGTTTAATTGTTAAATCTGAATTGTTGTTACTAAGTAGGGATGCTCCGATCGCCAATTTCGGGGCCGATCGCCGGAATCAGTATCGGCCGATACCGATCGCCGATCCGATCAAGTGGGCGGGGCCTAAATGGAAGATTTAAACATCACTTTAAATCTTCCATTTAAAGTGATGTTTAAACTCAGTTAATGGGGTTCATTCACTGGAGCTTCCACAAACAACAATCAACTTAATTATTACATTGAAATGATGTACATTATTCAAGTTTACATTCACTTTGGATAATAACACGGGAGAAATGAGCGGAAGCGCTCTCTTTTCCTCTCTCCCTCTCTCTCTCTCCCGTCTCTCCCCCTCTCTCTCTCTCCTGACAGCCTGTCAGTATCTCATGCAGCTCACTGATCTAGTAATGAGTGACCCAACAGTGAAGAATAAATATATTTATAATAACTATTTTAGCTTGTTCCAGAGGTAGATCAAATAGCTAAGTGTGTTAGGTCTAACTCGTGTGTGTTTCGCTGCGCTTACCGGTCCGGCGGGCGGAGCTGCAGGATTTCTGCTTCATACACGTTGCATACCGCTATTTTACTGTCTTTTTCGGAATAATGCCAGACCGGTGAAGCCATTTTGGCGAGCTTGTTTTGCCGCACACAGAGAAAAGTGTCATGTATTTTACGTCATGCGATCGGTTATCGCGATCGGCATGTTTAGAGAGCACCGGTCGATCGGTAGAGAGTGAGTATCGGCCGATATCGATCGGTGACCGATCGATCGGAGCATCCCTACTACTAAGTCCTGTGGAAATGACAGCTCTGTTTCTCAAAGAACAGACACACTACTATAAAGGTGAGGCATCAAAGCATACAGGAGGGGATCCACTGATACACGTTTTTTAAGGTCACAAAAGCTGGGAGAAAAAAACATCTAGGAGTACTTAAGTTTGTATTCAGGCAGAGGGAAGGGGTTTAGACCAGTGTTTGTGGATTGTTCGCTAGTGAATGTTTCTGAGAAAGAGGGGAGAGAGAGATAACATTGCATGCATGTGTTGTGGTTGAAAACAATAATAAAAAAATGAAATTCCAAATTGACCCTTAATCTGTACTTCCTGTGCCTCTGTATATCTGAAAGGAACACGAGGTCTCTATCTCTCTCTCCAGCCTTTCTGAGGACATGAGGGAACTGTTTCCATTAGGCTAATGTGGGTTTGATCCATGGTGATGTATGTGAAGTGGCAGGATGTAGGGTCAACGTGGAGCTGGGTGTCTGTGGACAGGTGATAAGAGGAGGGAGGAAAGCAGTAAGACGTTCAGGGGGAGAAGTCATCTCAGAGAGTAAGAAGGACACAATGTGTGTATGCATACCAACAACCAACCGCACACGGGACCTGTTTGAATTTGCATGCGCTCTCCTTGAAGTAATCACAGATTTGCACTGAGATTGTGCACATATCTCAAGTGGATTCAAACAGGACCAGGAACTCATTACTACACTAGGTAGGTGTGGGGTTGACACACTCAAGTGTATGGGAAAGAAACAGGGTGAGAAGAATATTATGGACTTTACCTTCTACGTCATTATGGTCATAGTCTTGAGTGGAGCATGGATGGAGAGACAAAAGCACAAACATATGAAAGCGAAGCCACTGCACCTCTTTGTAAAGCAGAAAACAGCACATTTTTAAGCCGGATGAAATGATTGTTCCCATGTCAAGCCCAAACAACACTCAAATGACTTCCAGGTGCTATCACATAACTGCATTACAGCCAAAAACATACTGAAGTGATGGTGTGCTTTGTATCTGAGACAGATGAGAGCATGGGAATGTCTCCTCTTTTGTTCTGCTACAAACCCAGCTCATGGGAGCCACATGTAGCCATGAACTTTACAGGAGTTCCTAAACATACCTAGTAGTGATGAAGTCCAGAATATTAACAGCTGGAGTGTACAGAAGTAGTTACAGCATCGGGGAAGGATCAAATAAACAAGTACACATACAAAAGCAGACAATTTACCTTTGACTCTTTCTCCTCGGTTGAGTTGGATCTCTCCCTCCCCCTGTGGCGTGTAGGGCTTGACCACGATGAAGGTACGTCCCGGGACAGCGCTGTAGAGTTTCCGTTTGGGCCCGCGGGGGCCTGTCAGTGCTGGGGGGGTGTGATGTGGGGGGCTTGGGTCTCGCTGCACTGAGCCAGGGCTGTAAACAAACACATATGTTACTGTGGTGATTCCGGGGAGCTGGTAACTGAAGCCTGTGGTCACCGACATGGTTGTCAGCGGGACAGCAACCTAGTGACACCCCCCGGTTGCTAGGCTGACCAGGGACCGGTTCATAAACAAGTCCAACGCCTGCCGATCAACAGTCAACAGTCAGTGTTCCATGGGACATTCATGAGCGGAGAGGACACTCCTCCCATCCACTCTCCCCCTCCTCCTCTTCTTATTCCCTCTCTGCCTTCTTTAATAGCACAGACAATATCCTTCTTGCTCCCTTTTACCCTCTCCTTCTATCTCTCCACCGCATCCTAACCGAGGTGGATGTTTAACGATAAGAGGGACTGCACAGTGTCCTTCTCTGTGTGGGTCTGTCACATCCGTCTGAAAGCTCCCCTTTACTCAAACACATCCTGAGTTGGGGCTCCAGAAGAAGACCCCCCCCTCCAGAGAGGCAGAGATGTCCCTGTGTCCCCAGTTCAAGTTGCTCCAGGCTGGGTTACAGACGCTGCCTTGTCCTTGGGTCCTGGTCCTCCTGCTGTGGAGGAGAGAGGCTGGGTCTGCTCCCGACTCCCCACTCCTTCTCCTGGGAGTCCCACCGCGTCTGCCTCTCCTCTCCCCTCCACCCCTCACACACACACGCTCGCTCACACACACACACACA